>NC_056593.1:5407586-5407651 GCF_018340385.1 Cyprinus carpio | reverse complement strand
AGGACCTGAGGACTGGTGTGATATGCTCAGATTTTCTGGTTCTAGTCAGAATCCTGGCAGCAGTC
>NC_056593.1:5407401-5407466 GCF_018340385.1 Cyprinus carpio | reverse complement strand
TTAATTCTTGCAATGTTTTTTAGATGATAGTATGCTGATTTAGTTACTGCTTTGACATGACTACA
>NC_056593.1:5407202-5407268 GCF_018340385.1 Cyprinus carpio | reverse complement strand
AAAGTTCTGGCACATCCAACTATTAATTTCATCAATACATTGGCAGAGGGAGTCAGTGGGGCTTTG
>NC_056593.1:5406800-5406876 GCF_018340385.1 Cyprinus carpio | reverse complement strand
CAGTTAAGCACACTTTTGAAAAAAGATGTGGGAAGTGTGTCGAGATAGCAGGTTGACGATTTTAGGTGCTGCACTT
>NC_056593.1:5399885-5406235 GCF_018340385.1 Cyprinus carpio | reverse complement strand
AAGACCGAAAGGAACCGCAAATGTCACCACACAAAAGAGACGCTGAACATGAATGTGACATACTTCGCTGAGAAGGATGGCGTACACGGCCGAATAGATACTTGTCCTAAGCACTCTAGCTCCAAGTTTGTTAGGGTGAGAAGCCATCGTTTTAAACAGTGTTCTATGCCCAGAACAATGAAGTTGTCGGGAAATTCATCCTTTTATATTGCAAGATCTTTGTAGCCATGGGTTGCAGCCTAAGCAACGTGAAAACATATTTGTTCCCCTTGCTGGAAGTGGGTAAAAATGTGAACGACCTGACCTTTGAGTCTTCGAAGAGTTCTCAAGGTAATGAAGTCATTCTTAAGGAGTTAAATACTGCTACTTGAATATCATTACCTTCCCAACTGGATGATGATTCGATTTCGCAGTCTTGTGGCTTCATCAGGAATGTTCTGAGAAGTGCCTTGTTCAACATCAGAAAACGTTGCTTAGGGGAAAAGCAGCATGCTGTTGTAGTTCCTGCTACTGAGGTTTCGGAAAAGAGGTCAACCCAATATCAGAGTCCTGGGCTCGGCTGCGCTCTGAGCTGAATGGCGCTGTCGGTGAGACCTGAGAGCGCCGTTTAGTAGCAGTTGTTAACTGTGGCGATCCGATACAAGGTTTATAACATTTGGGGATTCCTCCCGCATCATTAATGCTTCAAATCGGTTTCAAGAAGGTAGTAGGGAGGTGGCAGAATACCAGTATTCCAAGCCCTGATGTCATAGTCGAATGTCTGGGGTAGAGGATGTACAGCAGCAATACGAGAAAGCTCGTGACAATCTGAGTCCTCGTGTCCTATGGGTCTCGATCCCTGTGTGTGCCATCGAATTGGTGTGGAGTGGCGATCAGTTAGGCTTGGTCCTCTACACTTGGTCTTAAAACGTTGAGATTCAGAGATTCAGGAACTCACCGGCTGTATGCTGAGAGGGTCCATGCCGATGGTCTGCTGAGGTTCCGTCTGTTTTGGAAGTCACAGCAGTAAGACTTTGTTTCAAGAAACCAACAATCCTTTGTAGAGTTTGCAAGCAGTGAAGCAACAAGTCTATCAACAGGAGGCGATTTTCACTACTGCTTCTGTTGACATGTCGGCGAGTTGTTGTTCCACCGTATTCGGAATGTAAGAGCTGGCGCCCGGTGGGAGGACAAAAGTTTCTGATTTGTAGTATATCTTTCCGAGTCCCAAAGAATTTTTAGTTTTAGAAATGTGTGTGCCCAAAAATCTGTTGTTTGAGCGCTGTGCTGGGTCGCTGAAGTAAAAAAATCTTCAAGAAAAATCTGAGAAAAATACAGAAATAAGAAGCCAAGCGCGGGAGGCGTTTACTTAAGGGATAATTTCACCCAAAAATGAAAATCTGTCATCTTTACTCCCCCTCTAGCAAAAAGATGCTATGTTTAAGAATGTTGGTACCAGACGGTTGACGGTAGCCTGCACTGATTTCCAGAGTATATTATTTTCCCATACCATGGAACACAGTCGTGAGTAAATGATGACAGAATAAGCATTTTTGGTTGAACTATTGCTTATAAAAAATTTCCCCTTAAAGCCTGACCCTTCTTTGAGTGTTTGCACATCCGTCTTCGAGAATTAAAACGCGACACAATTGTGACCTCGGCCTACAAAACCAATCTTAATGTCCAATTTTTCTGAAATTTGATAAATAATTAAGCCTTTCTATTTGATAGTATGGTTTTTATTAGGGAGAATCCGACGGACAACACATATATGGATAAAGAATACAACTTTGACAAATTTGAATTCTTGAAGGGTGTAAGAAAATCAAAAATAGCTGATAAAATCACTCTTTGACAGGTTGTCCAATGACTTGCTAGCAATGGCATATGTACTAATCGAGGGAAATTATCATTTTGATATATTTTTACGGTAAGCATAAAAGAAAAAAAAATCGAAGGAATTTGCCCCATACGTGTTTTTTTGGTCTATTGCTAAAAATATACCCCGCTCGACTTAAGAACTTAAATGTTCCAAGAAAAAATGTCTAACGTCCTTCCCATGTGTGTGATTTTTTGAGAACATGGATTGTCGGTGACAATGGGCAGAGCTGGCGTTGGACTGACGCAAAGAAACAAAAAAAGAAACTTGGCATACATGAGAATAAGGGGGGAAAAACAAATCAACCCTATGTGTTACTTACGAAAAAAAACTGGTTTTTGTTTTCCAGCAGGTCAGTTTCCTGCTCCATCAGCCAGGCTGCATATGAGAAGAAGATCAGATCGATGTACGCTCTAGCAAACCAGCGCTTTCTCACAGACCACACGCGTCACTTCCTCTAGGGCTCACAAAGAAAGAAGCCTTGGAGTCACCGAGTCAGGATTACGTGGATTCACGCCAGAGTCCATCTTAAAACCCCACCACCCCACACACACACATCAAAAGACACACACACACACAACAACAGGGCCCGTTATCAACACTGGATTGTGCGAGGGTCTTTGCATCCCACGAACGCTTCTTCTAACAGATTCCTCAAAAGATTTTGATGAGAATAAAAGTTTTGTTTGTTATAGAATTTAGGTTTTTATCCTTGCTTTGTGAACTTTTTGTCCTCTCAGTCATGAACCACTGGTTGTTTGTTTTCTCTTCATTTT
This sequence comes from Cyprinus carpio, assembly GCF_018340385.1. Lineage (NCBI taxonomy): Eukaryota > Metazoa > Chordata > Actinopteri > Cypriniformes > Cyprinidae > Cyprinus > Cyprinus carpio. The sequence goes on along the minus strand of NC_056593.1, from coordinate 5,403,601 downwards.
TAACCAGATTTGCTCTCAGGTTTTTGACACCTTTTGTTGTACATGGTCCGTTGGTGATGTGTTATTGACATGGTCCAAATAAATGCGGACATCTGGGGGAAGAGAGGGGGGAGAAAAAGACTCAACTTTTGGGTTTTGTTAATGGTGCAATACAAAAGTTAATTGCCATCTTATCACTTGATGCCAAACAATCCTTTGGACCAATTTTATTATAGTTTTTGAACATTATGCTATCAGACAAAATCAACCAGTCACGGGCCAACTTCAGTACTTGATGGTGATAAATAGCAGAAAGAAAGAAATCTTTAAGGACTATTTTACACAATCCTTTATTTTGGAAAGTACTTTTAAAGATAAAGGTTCTTGGCACTGGCATTTTATGGTTGATCCACGGCAACAGGAATTCTGAATAGTAGGAGAGGGTAGAACCTTTGTTCCACTGCTATAGAGCAATACTCTATATGGAATTAGTGGTCTAAAGCTTCGTCACACGCGACATCGAATTGTCTTCAAAATAACGCAAGCATGTCATTCATACTGATTAGTTAAGACAGGCCTACAGGTCCTGAACCTTTCCTGTTTTTCTTTTCTGGAATGGTTGTGAAATGGCTAATACAAATAGGTAATACACGATATGATTATGTGGACACCAAGGGGAATGGTTTTAGGATATTGACTTCAATGATTCGTGAGTGACCAGGATGGGTTGACCAGGGGAAAAATCTGTTAATTGTCCAGTGCCCTGAAAGAAACACAGTAGTCAGGAGACGCGAATAGGTTCAAAGCCATCAGTCGTGCCTCAATTTAAGAAAAAAAAAAGAAAAGGACAAAGTAAAAGAAGGAGGATCAAAACAGGTAAAGATTAAAAGGTTATGCAACCTATGTTCTCTGCTGTTTGATTATTACGTTATCCAGGTCATGAGTGAAGGGAGTAATGTTAATTGGTAGGTATAAAACTCTGAAGTGTTGTAGCTAGCCTTTTTGCTATGCTGCTTGCTATGCTTATACAAACAATAATTAGGATTTAACTCAACAAAACACGAGATCTAATTTCACCATAATATTGTGCTTTGCAACAAAACTGTCACAAGCTCAGTTATTATTGATTTCCATTAGTTGGGTTAACGTTAGGCCCTGTAATTAAATCATGTTTATCAGGCATTTTGGGAGACACCACAAGTGAATATGGAAATAAATTATACATCAATATTCCTATGAAAATATTAGATGTTATTATTAAAAATGTTGCCAAATAGTGTACTCCAATTATTACCTTGACTTCTTTTCACGTGTAAATGTTGCTCCAAGAAACACATTAATATGCAAATTAGATCACAAGTGTAATAGATACATTGCATTGAATGGGAAATATTAATTGATGGCCATTTTACCCACAGAGTGCATAAGGAAAATAGTGTATCAATTCATTCCATTATATCTGTCATAACATTGAAAGGCATTGAGAATCATCTTTGGTTACAAAAATCCTGAAAACCCAAAAAAGTTAGTGGTAGACTAAAAAAAAACCCATTTTGCCTATATACATATAACTTTCATGTCATGTTATTATATTTTTCGGTACTAGTGTACACTACAGTGGATAGTATAAGTATGAAAAAATATATAATTTTTCAAAAATTCTTCTTATTTAGTATTGTAACATTTTACCGTTTGTTTATTATGCTCTTAACAATGTGATGACATGGAAACAAAAAAAAACAATGTAAAAAAAACAAAATCTGGGTCTCCGGGAGGGATATAGCTTGTAATGCCAGACATTTAGCATGTAAAGGGCATCTTTATGTAATCCTCCTATTATGTTTTTAGCTAAGCAAATCTTTTGCTTTCAATTTCACTCGTAACGTTTTTATGGCGGGAGGGCAAAGACCACTTTTGATGGCTTAACTGCCACTAACTGGACTGGAGTGTGAAAACAATTAATATACCAACGAATATATTACATATTTATTCTATATAAAAACTCTCCTGATTAATCATATGGCTTTTAATGTATTTAACAATACCATACATTACAGCTTTTGTTCTGCATGATCTTGCAAAAAGGCTGACACAAATTAAATGATTCAACACCCATGTTTCTTACTTCCTTCCGGAGTTTTAACCTTTCTTTTTCATCTTTTTTATTTTTTATTTTTAGTAAAACAGTCTATTGGTTTCGGCTGATTACAAATAACACATTGACCTGTTTCATGTTTTCCTAAACAGGAGGTGATTTCATCTAGTATGCGAAATTTCTCTCGGTGTTTTTTCCTGCACATACTATACTGAAGATCCGTATTAAGTAATACATTTCTTTTCCTTTTTCTTGCATATGACTACAGGGCTATATATTTCTAGTCACGTTTCCAAAGCGAAACTTACAATCCTTTGAATGAAAATATTTTAGGGGTTTCAATCATCAAGGCATTTTGCAAAAATTTTACATTTAAGGATATTTGTGTAACTGTAGAATATGATCATATTGGGGGGGAAAAAGAGTAAAAATGTAGACATACTTATACTTTCATGTCAGGACATTAATTTTCTTCTATCTAAAACTGGTTTTACTATAGTAAAAGTGCAGTAAATCCATGGATTGATTTTGTGATTTTAAACCAGCAGCTTCGAGAATTGGCCAAATATATATAATATGTAATAAAATCATATTAATTTTCTATATTTCTGATAGATTATAAAACACAATGAAAAACTTAAATACATCATATTACTCTATACACTGTCCCTAATTAAAGCGTTTTTTAAATTAATTAAATTTTATTTATTTGCACTTGGAGTGGAGAAAAGCCTTACAAAACCGTAACCCATTATACCTATATAAAATCAATAAACAAAGTAAATTAACAACGTTCCCTTTATTAGAGATAACAAAAATCCCAAATATATACTATTAATAATATGTAAAGTTTAAAATGTGCAATATTCTCGCAGTCATTGCTTTCGGAAGTGGATGCTGCTGTTTGGGAACGCAGTCGTTTAACAGTTCTGGGAGGCAATTATACAGAAATACTTTGATGACAGACTTTGCTCGGACATTTCAGATGCTGTGGAACAAGATCAGTCCACTGGTTAGTCAGGATTTACTGTCCCATAGCGCAAAATCACGTGAATTTTTTGATGCGCTTGGACGAATTTATTAGCAAAATGCATTTCCATCTCCCATTTTTCACATTAACCCTTTTTAGCGCAAGTCAAAAACCACCTCAAGCGAGCGTTTTTTCATTTTTATTCGAAATTCAACGTTTCCATCACTCGATTCTGATGCGATACTTTAAAATGCGCATAAAAGCAGGGTGATGGAAGCCCAGCAAATAAGGGCTACTCCACCAGCAATGGCTAATTCCACCAGCACACGCAGACCTTCAACAACTGCGGGTTTATATCGTCTATTGATCTATATTAGATTAATGCATAGTGTTGGGAAAGTTATTTTGAGGGGACAAGAAATTATGCGTAAGTTCATAATGTGACACTGAAGACTGGAGTAATGATGCTGAAAATTCAGCTGTGCGTCACAGGAACATATACCGTTCAAAAGTTTGGGATCAGTAAGACTTGTAATGTTTTTAAAGAAGTCTCTACTGCTCATCGAGGCTGCATTTATTTGATTAAAAATACAGAAATAACAGTAATCTTGCAAAATGTTATTACGATATAAAAAAAAGTTTTTTATTTTAATATCCTTTAAGATAGAATTT
>NC_056593.1:5394718-5399841 GCF_018340385.1 Cyprinus carpio | reverse complement strand
GTAAGCCCAAAGGACGAACTGTCATAGATGAGGAAGAGAAAAACAATGAGAAAGAGGAAAGCATGGCAACAGCCAAAGTTTAGGACAAAACCTTTATGAGGCAGCCACAGCAGAGGAGTTGATGCACAGACTTCAGTAGGGGTAAGGTTTATGCTAGGAAGATAAAACTTGAATCTGTTTAGTTAAGCATAAACACAGAGATAAAGTCCTTTGTAGATGTAAGAGTAGTCAGTGCACTGCTCATGTTTGCTTCTTATCCCCTGTTCTACCAGGACGATGTGTAGGCCAGTCAGGCATTGATTTGGAAAAAAGAAAAGAAAACGAAAGACAGAGACAACAAAAAGTGAGATAGAGAACAACTATCAGGCTCTGTGTCTGGATACAAGGATATAAAACTGTAAATAAAATGTTTTAAATTTGTTGTTTTTATATTTTAAAAAAGGGGTAAATCTTTCTGAATTTATATAAAATAAAAAGGTCCCCATGGATTTTTCTGAGGCTTACGCCCGGATTGTCCACCTCACCATATAAACCCCGCCCCTGCTTGGCGGTCATCGGTTTAAACCACCTTAAAGCATGTTTAATTAGTGTTTTCTTTGAGTTTTTGTAATGAAACTTGTACAACATGTTTACCCGTGAAATCAACCTGCAGACAGTAGGCAGGTATAACCGCGTGAGGCGGATGCCATTCCGCGCTGCTCTTCCTCTTTCAAACTACCTTCTCTTGAGGCACACTGTGTTACCAGATCAGCTCAGGGGGCTTCCTAAAAGAACAAATCTCAGTCATCATCTTAACACATGGGGAGAGAGGTCAGAGAAACGAAAGCGAAAGAAAAGAAGAAGAAAGAGAAAAAAAAACAACAAAACCTGTTTGAAACTTAAAATATGTAAATCTAAACATTAAACCGATACAATCCAGGGTTTGTTCGTGACTTTGCTCCGTGAATATAATTCACCAAAATATTTTTTAAAAAACGTTTTTATATTATATTAGTTTTATGAAAGTGGAATCTTAATTTGGAGCACTGCTAAGTGGTATATACAACGGTTACCAAAAAGGTGGTTTTTCTCTACGCAATGCCACAGAAGAAAACCAGTTTTGGGTTCCACAAAGGAAACCTTTTAGTGAATATTTAGAAGAACACCTTCCCTCCGCTATAAAGGAATGCTTTGTATGTTGATGTAAAGGTTCTATGTATTTATAAGTTCTTGTTGCCGGGATTCAATTCCAATGTGTAAGAGACCTGTTGATCATGTTAAGAGTATGTCCAAAATTAATCCGCCCCCTAAAACGGGAAGTCCGTCCTATAAAAGAATGGGTACCGTGAAGTAGCTAGCCTTTTCTCACACAGAGAGAGCCCAGTATTACATAATCTAAGATTTCTGACTATTTCATCTTCACCTAAGGATAGTCTGAAGGAACGCCAGTGACCAAGTGACTGGTGATTTTGTTTGCTGTTTTATAAGATAGTAATGTATCAAAAACTAGGCATAAAGTTGTACAAGGGATTGTTTTCAGCAGGGGGGGAGGGGGGGGAGGGGGAGAGGAAGGGGGGGGGGGGTGGGGTGCGATTAAAGGTCGGTGGGTGTTGTACACTGCTTAAAAAGTTTGCAGTTTAAACCCTTTTAACGTGTATGACCATTAAATCACAAGGTACATACAACAAAAGGCATTCGAAAGTATCACACTGATAGGGGAGCAAGGATCTTGTTACTAACTGACTAGAGAAGACAAGGCTGGTAGGCAGAGGGAGGACAAACTTGGGGGGGGGGGGTGGCACTGCCATGTGGGGAGAGGAGGGGGGCAAGACAGGAAGGGAGTAAGCACAGTGCAAAGTATCCAACTACCTATTGTAACAAGGCGAATAGGGCGCTTTTATTTTTTCATCCAGTCAAAATCTTTTCAGAGTTCTGTATAAGAAGCGTGGGAATGCAAAAAAAAACCCTCCACTAATCCAGGTGTTGATAACGGGGCGCATTTTGGTGGTGTGTGTGGGGAGGGGGGGCGGGGGGTTTAACATAGTCTTCTGGTGACATACCACGTAATCGGGGGGGTGGGGAAAAAAAAAAAAAAAAAAAAGCGCGCGGTGTGAGGTGAGTGTGTACTAAGCTGTTTTACATTTTATTCTTTAATCTTGTTTGCGAATCTCGGTTGTTAGATGTCGTACATGATCTGATCTTCATCATAGTTGCATTGCCTACCTGAAGCGTGACAGGGAAGCAGGAAGATGACCCTGCTGGAAAACAAAAACTCAGGTGTTCCGTAATTAAAAAATAGGTTTGATTTCCCCTTTACTTTCTCATGTAAGCACAACAGTTTCTTTTTTTCAGCTGTCTGCGTCAGTCATGCCATCGCGAAATCATTCATTTTCTCATTCGCACTGTCACCCACAATCCTGTTCTCAAAAACTCACACATATAGTTACGCAAGAATTTATTCTTGGCCATTGTGAACAAAGAGTTTCTTTGACATATACAAAGAAGTTGGAGGCAGTTTTGAGGCTTCCACAGACTTGTCTCTGTACTTTCCGCTCACATTTTAAGTGGACTCCACTTGTTGCGTCTTGCTTGTCACACATTTACAGATGGGCTTTGGCCAGCAGATTTAGCAAATAGTTTCAACCAAAATGCTAATTCTGTCACCATTTCCTCAACCCTCTGTGTGTCCAAACCTGTATGAGTGTCTTTCTTCTGTTGAACACAAAAGAGGATATTACTTGATGACTGCTGATAACAGGTTCACGAGTAGCCAGTTGACGTTCCATGGTATGAGAAAAATAAAATCAAATGGAACAGTCAGTGCAGGGCTACCAGTTCAACTGTCATGGTTACCAACATGCTTCAACATATACTTTTGTGCTTGAGGGTGGAGTAAAGGATGACAGGACTTTTCATTTTTGGTGCGTGAATTATTCCTTTATGTATTATTGAAAGTACAAAAGCTATGGCTGATTTTGTTGCGACGATGAAACGATTCTTGTTCCAAACAATACAAAGTTCAGCATTCATTTGGTCTCTGTAGCAATGTGCTAGGCTTTATTCTTTGTATAAACGGGTCAGATGTTTGCAGAATCTTACCAGCCTGCCCAGATATGCTGGATGGTGGGTCCCGCGGGCAATCTTGTTGTCGCACTAGAGTTTGGTCCAATCAGAGGATGGGTTGACATACATCACGGGGACGAATCGGGGTGTGAAGGTAGATTGTAGGGTAACGGATCGTGAGGTTACCTGAGCTACCCCCTGAATGCGGGCTATCTGTGCAGGTCATGACTGTAATATTGTGACCACAACACGTGCGCACCCCGAGGATGTACTGATCAGTCCCCCGACTGCATGCAAAGCCGACAGGCATGGGGGTTAGTGTTGATCCGCACCCCCAGCATGTCAAGCTCTTTGTACACCCGCTACGTCCTCGACCACTTGCCGCTATAGACCAGCGCGTGTTTGCTCCATGACTTTTGTACACCTCAGAGCGCGCAAGAGGAGTGACACACAACGCACGGATCTAGCTGACACATTTTCCACTATGGGTCAATAATCCATAATGAAATCTTCCCCATTCAGATGTAAGGGAGCGGAATGATTGACATATTTTAAGGTTTTGCGTCTGGGCCAAAAATAATTAGGACAAAATTAACATAGAAACATTAGGAAACTGAGTGGTTATTACAAGCCTTTCGAAACCAACCAGTTCAGTCTTGGAGATAAACAAGCATATGGACCAATTTGCACTTCAGTTGGTTCATCAGAAGTTAAAATGTAATTATTCTGAGATGTAATAAAAAAAGGAATCAGTAAGTTACTACACGAGTTACAACTAGTGCGGTTCGGTTTGGCCCAATCTTCCTGTACAAAATACACTCTATTTTTCCTGGCATCCGTGGTTAGTTTTGGTAAAAAAAAAACTAACGCACAAACAAAAATTATCGACCTAACTTACCATCCATCGCTTCTTCAAATAATCTACTAAAATACTAAAATTCATACAATTCTTTCACTCCCGTATTGCTTCTGTCTCAATAAGCTGGCCTCAGCTTATGTGTTGACACTCTTGAGTCACTGTGTCGAGAGGAAGACTTAACAAATCATATCGCAGACCACATTTTGTTTAGCCCAGTTTTATTAAATCATTGAAAAGACTCAAAGCAAAGATTCGGTTTCAGAGAAATTCGAAGCTTAGCTAACATGTTTAGGTGTAGCCTAGATTTCTACGTTTATAAGTAATACACACACTTCACGCTTCAGCATCTTGATTATCAGTTTCTTGTAGATCCATTGGTGCCGCAATATTTAAGGGTTTTAGGAATGAAGATACGACTTACGCGACTTATACACGTCGTCCATTATCACCTTTGAAAAGCAATGGCTCAGTGGTGACTTGCCCTAAAGTGAACTTATTTTTTTTGCGACATTCATACTTGTGAAATTTGGGCTCGATATTATAATGTTCTGGTAACATCACATTCTTTGCACAACTAAGTTGAAATGCAAAAATAATGTCCGCACTTTAGGGCAATTCACGCTGACTGCATTGTTTTCTTCTAAAAGTCAGGCGAGGTATATAATTCTGTAATATTATACTGATTGTTATGAATAGACCAAGGTTGACTTGGCACAGTCAGAATTTCTTGCTGTTCTCTATTTCAACAGGCAGTAGGCTAGGCTTTTCTGATCAAAGCAAATTCATCTAACAACTCTTGCACCAGCCTTAACCGTACCTCCATGCTACTCTACAATAGACATTTGCTGGTGCGCTATTATTTGTTTATTTTGTCAATTTTTAAAACATTTTCTATTCTGTATGATTTATAAGCTGTAAACCACACCTTCCTTATGGGAATCCCTAACAAATGACAAGGTCAATATAAACCAATTTCAATAAAGTACTTGTAGTACTATACTTGTTGCGACTCTCTGGCCTCCTCATAGCATATAGGGGATTCACCAGGTACACACACACTCACACACACACTCCACACACCCACGCACACGCACCCAAGACCACGAGAGTCTTCCGCTCCCCTTTCCCCTCTCTGTCATCCCGCAAGAATGGGGAAAAAACAACTTCTCTATGACTTACAAGGAGACTCGCACCTAACTCCAAGCGTGTGTCCATTAACACT
>NC_056593.1:5394405-5394471 GCF_018340385.1 Cyprinus carpio | reverse complement strand
TTGAATAAAAACCTGTAAGAGTTCTAAGTCTGAGTCTAAGAGTTGTCTAGTGAAGCCAAAGAAAAG
>NC_056593.1:5392392-5392474 GCF_018340385.1 Cyprinus carpio | reverse complement strand
GAAGGCCTCCTTTAAGAGCCTCTGTTAGAGGTTTAGCCAAATCAGAAAAATCTGGGATATACAACCGATTAAAATTAAATAG
>NC_056593.1:5392220-5392330 GCF_018340385.1 Cyprinus carpio | reverse complement strand
AGGTCTCTTTCCCCTCACGACCTATACTTTAACCTAAAAATGTAACTTCCGATTGAAACAATTGCACCTTTTGTTTGTTCAAGAGGAAACCGACCTCTTGGAGTATTTTC
>NC_056593.1:5390290-5392060 GCF_018340385.1 Cyprinus carpio | reverse complement strand
AAATGCATTCAATGAGAGAAAAATTGTGCTTGTGAGAGAGATTATGCTACCATTGGCTTTTTTTTTTTTTCACAGGCTGCATCAATAGGTAAGTCCAGTTGAGGAAAGTACACCTACACAAAATCCCTGATTCCTGAAGCGGTCACAATTTCCTGTGCAGCTCACTATGCTTCTCTCTGAGAGGGATAAGAAATACTGGAGGATGTGGATGTATAGGATGGGACGACCTGCAACATTCAAAGGCTCAATCCTGCAAAGACCAACATCAAGTTTAGAAGCTGACCACAAATTTGGAAATTTCTCAGAAAAATATTGTATCACTGAGGAATCAGTAGACTCCTTTTCATTAGCTGTGATAGCTCCATAATTCCTCCAAGGACGTAATTTGGAATTCCAGTTTTATTAAACACTGGTAGGGGACAATTGGAAAAATACGCTAATTATTGACCCCTAGTCCATCAAAATCATCTGCTTCCAATTGTCCTCCATATATCCATCCCATTCCGTGCCACCGTGGCTTGCCCAACCATAATTTGCACACAAAAGTGCCTGGTTCCAATGGATATATTCTTAGAGGAATCAATAGAGACTGTGTGAAAAGACTGCGACCAGATATACCTTGAAGATGCATTTGTTTGTTTAAGGCAAATTAATAACAGTTACTGAGACGCAGACCCGGGGGCCCACAAGAATGTAGCTATCCTGGCCTCCTAGGTTTGAATGTAAAAATGGATGAGGGTCTTCGTGTTCATATAAAATGGAGGCCACTATCTGTCAGTTTGTATTCTCAAAAGCTCTTGTCACCTGCTTCCACCTGTCCTTCCAGGTCACACCTGTTCTCTGCACCAGGGTTCTTTGTAGCACGATCTCGAGGAAGGGGTTTTGGTGTCTGCTGTGTTGTTGAAAATGATGACTGGCGTTGGCTAATTTTTGCTCTAAATTTCGCTCATGGCGACTCTTTTGCGTCGTGAACCATCGCGCTGGCAATGTGTGATAATATCAAACTGTGGGAGCCGAGGGCGACCCCTACAGCAAGGACCATGTCCTTTTTCGTGTTGCTCCCACCCGATGTCGTGCACCTGTTGTCCCCCAGACTACAAAAGAATACCAGTCAACTATTGTTGGCAGAGAAGAATGAAACAACGTGTAAAATTAGCATTCATATATACCTGCGCATGTGGGTATCATGATTTGAGAATCTAGTCAGCCCCCATCTGCGCACAATTCGTTCAGCGCTGTGTGAAATCGCCCAGTGTAATCAACAAATGTTTTCCTAGACCCGCCTAATCATTGTCACATTATGAAAAGTCTGAATTCCATTCCAACTGCACCTGTACTTCGTACGCCAGCCACTGCTTTAACTATTTTGCGTATCATCTGCATTCGTGGTGCTGTCAAGGTTGAGATGATCGTGTCGCCGGTATTAGACGGGTAGACTTTCTCCCAAATGAATACGGATCGTGTATCTTTTACTGCTAGGCGTTGTCCTTGCCATTACCCACGAAAACGATTCCCCAACATTCAAATTTGGTACTGTAGATTTCATGAGTGGGCAGTGTAATTTACATACTAGTCAAATCTCGCACACCCATAGATCGATAACCCCTAATCTATTTCCTACTAGCGGTATTTTGTACGCAGTTTCACATACTCGCCCCACTCATTCGCACTTCCTCCATGTGCCCAGGAGAATAGCTGCAACCTTTATACCACACTACCTCCGTTTTCAGACCTTCGTCAAGGTCCCCTGCCTTGGCGAATGGCTTTCAA
>NC_056593.1:5390146-5390264 GCF_018340385.1 Cyprinus carpio | reverse complement strand
ATAAATATCATCGATTTTAGGGACTCTCCCTGTATCTGCTCTTGGCTCCTTAGTTACAATGTCGAATAAATCCCACATATCTTGCGTAGTATCTCTAGCGGTTTGTGCCAGTTTATCT